>NC_080733.1:20054955-20062455 GCF_019097595.1 Hemibagrus wyckioides
TGTGTTTTAAGTAGTAAAATAATCTAATAAATATCTTAAAGCCCTTGTTTGTCTTTAAAGATCATTAATAATTAAAAAAAAAAACTAGAGTAAACAATACGAAAAACTTTATTTAGTTTTACTTTATAAAGTTTATTTTGAAAGGTGTCCGGGAGGACCCAGTGGGTGTCCACTGTAGTCGCCTGATATAAATCCCAGTAACTCGCTAGTGCAGGTAAATAAATCCATGCTAAATTAGGAAGCTTGTGTTATTTTACTCCTATAACTGAATAGATTTAATCTACCGGTGACTTAAACTATTCACATGAAAGCTCGTGATTATTTCTAGCCAGTTAGTTAAGGTGAGCCGCTAGCTTTTGTATGTAGCATAGTGTCGCCAAACAAAACGTTAAAATTATCTGAAAATGCATTCAGGTTCTCGGAAGTGCAATGTTGTGTTGTAAATCTCGATAAAGCTAGATTATAACCCTCGTTAAGTTTGTATTATTGTTTCAGGAAACATTTATCAACATTGTGACTAATGCAGGTTTAGTATGGAAAGTCGGAAGTGACGTAATCGCTCATCACGCGCTTCTGAGAGTTAATGTGATGTTAAATGTTGTTAATCGACTGAATCTGGAGTAAATGTAACGCTGTTTTATCTCTGTGCTGAAGTTTCAAGACCTTTTCTGCTTATTCGTGAAGAGTCGCAAACGAGTCGGTTCTTAGAGTCTGTTCATTTAGGTGAATCGTTTTCTGTCGTAGTGAGGATATTCTATTTATCAGGGAAAAATGTGAATTAATATCCTTACTGAAGCACAGACACACCGGCATGAACCCTCTAATACAGCCATGCTTACAGTTCTTTAACTAGATAAAAAAAAAAAAAAAAAAGTGGTGTTAATTTCTGATCATTATTTGTCAAATACATTTTCCTGAAACAATATCAGCTATAATTAGGCAAAGTACAAACAATCAGTGATGAAAACTTCCCAAAAACTGCTCTTGTGTATGGGAAAACGGTAATGAGCCAAAAGAGTCGACTCTTTTTGGTGAATGTGTCAGATAAAGTGACTCACTAAAAAGATCCGGTAATGCCCCTGTCTTCTGTTCACTTTTCAGATCCATCCAGGTGCATGCTGGGATTGCAGGCTCTGTTCGGCATTGGTCTCCTTGTGACGTCACGGGGAGCCTCTGTCCTTGCACGCAGAGCTGCACACACACACGTGTGTGAACACGCTTACACACCACGGTTCAGCAGGCAGGCCTGCAGCATGGCCCAGGCGCTCAGGTACTTAGGGTGAGTAGGACATGTCCTGAGGTTCTCCTAGATGAACACGGTCTAGAGGAAAACTTTACATACAACGTGTGTGTGTGTGTGTGTGTGTGTGTGTGTGTGTGTAGTCAGGAGGAAGCTCAGCGGATCGATGAGGAACTTTTCTCTGTGTACAGCTTCAGTGTGGATCAGCTGATGGAGCTGGCTGGACTAAGCTGTGCTACAGCGGTCACTAAAGTAATGACCGGTTTTCACACACGACTGAAACACACACTGTCTTTACAGTAAACTCACACATGTTCCCTGTGTGTGTGTGTGTCTCAGGCATACCCTCTGCAGTCTCTGCTCAAACTCCCTCCCCGTGTGTTGGTGATTTGTGGTCCGGGGAATAACGGAGGAGACGGACTGGTCTGCGCTCGGCATCTCAGACTGTTCGTGAGTCTCACGCTTCCACTTCCTGTTTCTCCTTCATTAAATCAGGGTGTGATGAGATGCTTACACGAGGAAATCAAACACAATCCTGTTCTACAGCAGCAGGTTTTCATGGTGTGTGTGTGTGTGACAGGGATATGAACCTGCAGTTCTTTACCCAAAACGACCAAACAAACAGCTTTTCCGGAATTTAACCACTCAGTGTGAGAAGATGGAGATTCCCTTCCTGTCTGAGATGCCAGAGGTAAAAAACAAAGCCTGGTACACACACACACACACACACACACACACACACAAACAGAGAGAGACCATACTTCCTTTAATGGAACTGAAGCACAGGTCACACCTCTTTTATGCCTTAGCGTTCTCTTTGTTTTCTAATTGTTAGGAGTGTATATAATTATAAATGAATGATCACACTCTCCCTCTCACACACACACACACACACACACACACAGAGAGAGGTGTAACTGGTTCCTGTTGGTCCTGCAGGCTGATGAGGTGGATGAGGTTTATAATGTGGTTATCGACGCCATCTTTGGGTTCAGCTTTAAAGGGGCGGTGCGCGAGCCGTTCGCCGCCATTTTATCCACGCTGAAGAAGATCAGCGTTCCGATCGCCAGTGTGGACATCCCATCAGGTGAGGAGCTCAGAACCTTACACATCATAATAAAACCCTGCTGTCACCTGCTGGGGGTGTGTGTGTGTCTGTGTGTGTGTGTGTCTGTGTGTGTGTGTGTCTGTCTGTGTGTGTGTCTGTGTGTGTGTGTGTCTGTGTGTGTCTGTGTGTGTGTGTCTGTGTGTGTCTGTGTGTCTGTGTGTTTGTGTGTGTCTGTGTGTGTCTGTGTGTGTGTTTGTGTGTGTCTGTGTGTGTCTGTGTGTGTGTCTGTGTGTGTGTGTCTGTTTGTCTGTGTCTGTGTGTGTGTCTGTGTGTGTGTGTCTGTGTGTGTGTGTCTGTGTGTGTGTGTCTGTGTGTGTGTGTCTGTGTGTGTGTGTCTGTGTGTGTGTGTCTGTGTGTGTGTCTGTGTGTGTTTGTCTGTGTGTGTTTGTCTGTGTGTGTGTGTCTGTGTGTGTGTGTCTGTGTGTGTGTCTGTTTGTCTGTGTCTGTGTGTCTGTGTGTGTGTGTCTGTCTGTGTGTGTGTGTGTGACTGTGTGTGTGTGTCTGTGTGTGTGTGTCTGTGTCTGTTTGTCTGTGTGTGTGTGTCTGTGTGTGTGTGTCTGTGTGTGTGTCTGTTTGTCTGTGTCTGTGTGTCTGTGTGTGTGTGTCTGTCTGTGTGTGTGTGTGTGACTGTGTGTGTGTGTCTGTTTGTCTGTGTCTGTGTGTGTGTCTGTCTGTGTGTGTGTGTGTAAACAGCACTGAATGAAACTCTCCTTTATGTTTTGTGTCTTTGTGAATTCTCATGTCTGTATTTGAATGTTTTTTTAAACCTGACCCAGACCCTGGTTCTGGTTCTGAAGTTTTGTTAGTGTTTCAGGTTGGGACGTGGAGACCGGAGCCTCTGACGGGATTCAGCCCGACCTACTGGTCTCTTTGACCGCTCCCAAGAAAGCTGCTTCTCACTTTCAAGGCCGTTATCACTACCTGGGCGGGAGATTTGTCCCTCCGGCTCTGGACAGGAAGTACGCTCTGAACCTGCCGCAGTATCCTGGGACGGAGTGTGTGCTCCAACTCAACTGACCAGGGACCGAGACGGATGGACAGACACTCACAGTCAGACACTCTCTCTGTGTTAAATTGTTTAAAATTTATGTTTGAATGTCATTAAAGCTCACAGTCTGGAGTACACACACACTCTGGTCTATAATCTGTGTAGAAAATGTAGAAAGACTGTGGCTCCGTTACTCCTGAGGTGAAAGCTCTGATCATTCACCCAAATCTACTCTGAATTCCTGAGCCCTGACGCCGGGGCGGTGTCCTCATACACATTTAATACGTCCACCTGATGGAGTGGGTCATCATCATCAACATCATCATCAGCTCAGAGGAAGAAGACGAGTGTGAATGTTGAAGTGTTTTATTGTGTAGATGTTTTGGTGAAGCGACATGGCAGGGATACGACTCTACATAAATATTTCATCATCATCTTCACAGGGAAGAGGTTTATAATAAACATTATGAGACTGGGAGCTTTGCTTTTAAAAAGTGGGGGAAACGTTCTAAACGTCACATTAAAAAAAAAAAACAAACACAAAAACAACACAATGACGTGTAAACATCATCTCCAGGACTGGACTTCTGTGTTTCATCAGCTCTAAAATAAATACTCTCATTTTAATCCAGTCTTAAAGTGACTGGACACCACCCTCACCGGACCTAGCCCTGTGTTCCAATCCCATATACAACACACACACACTTACTCGTCCACTTCATCACACACACACACACACACACACTCGTCCACTTCCCCTAGACACTCCACGTCATCACACACACACTGTGTCGGAGTGTATGGTGCATCACACACACACACACTGAGTTCCCTTAACTCGCTAAAACATGAATCTAAGTGAGTTTAAATAAATCATGCTAGCGTGTTAGCGCAGGAATGAATTTATTTGAAACGTTAGCATTTTCTCCTCAGAGCGTGAACACACCTCAGAGGTTTGAGTTGAGAGCGTGCGCTCTGTTAGCACCTCAGCCTGCGTGAGGTGTTTACTTTAGGACTGGATGTAGAGGCGATGCTAATGTTCTGACATCAGTGCTGATAATAAAACTCTCCTCCTGCATGGATCTGCTTTAATGAAGAACATCTGACTTCAAATCAGTGATTTCACTCAAACTTCCCAATTTAATTTGACTTCCTCCTCAGAAGTTCCCTTTTCCCACTTGGCCATGAGCTCATCATGCTAATCCTCCGCTAGGATGCTAATGATTGTGCTTTCTCTTTTTTTCAGTTCCTGTAGGATTATATGGATGATACAGCCAATTTTTGTTTTTTAAACTGTTCAACAAAAATGAATCTAACGTGTGTCTAACTTTAATCTAATGATCAGGTGAAATGTGAAGTGGATTAAAATGAGCTGTTTACTGGGTTTACTGGTTTTAGCAGATTTTGATGGTAAATAAAAACGTACTGTTGGAATTTCCCACATTCAGGAATCAGTTGCAGATTTTCTTAACCCAGACGGAACACACTGACCACGACTCGACCCTCAACTAACGGATTTCACTGGAGCTGAGGAGAAGGAACATGGCTGACCGAGGGCACCGAGTCTAGAGGAAGTGGACGAGTGTGCATTGGAGCTCAGGATTGGAACACAGCTGAGGGAGCAGCTTGACTGTAAGGCAGTGTGGAGCTGGTAAGGCTGTAGGCATCTGTGTGAGGATGATGATGATGATGATGATGAAGGTATCTTCACTGTTTCCTGCAGCAGCTCCTGCTCTCTTCTGTAGCTTCGATGATGGGTCCGGTGGTGCCGAGAGTCACGGCGCTGATGGAGCCACGGGTCACCTGTTTACTCGCAACCTTCCTGTGGATTTCTGACACACACACACACACACAAAGTTATCTACACATGTGCACATGAACCCTCTGTAGTGTGCACTACTCAGTAAAGTTCTGTCTTATTAGTCCAGGCCCTGATTCTACATTTAACAACGCTACTGTTACAATCCTAATTATACAGGAAACAGCACCTCCTGGTGGCAGGTGTGTGTGTGTGTGTGTGTGTGTGTGTTATATTTAGAGAATTTGGATGGTGATTGATGACTCCTTCGTGTAGACATCAGCAAGCAGAGAACCCGTACCTGTGAGAACCTGGAGGAAGGCAGTCTCGACATTGGTGGACTGGAGAGCTGAAGTTTCGATGAAGAGCAGACCTTTACTCTCTGCAGGAAGAAGCAGAATGAGTTTCCTACAGAAGCATTCTCCAGGAGAACTACAGCAATATCTCTGTATCAGTGGAACCTCAGTGCTTGTGGTTCTGAGTGAAATATCAGAACAGAACCCTCAACTAAAATACAGCACATGCTTAGAGAACTCTGGCTTTCTGAAAGGTTCTTGATGAACATCCTTCTAAACATACACTACATAACCAAACATAAGTGCCCCCTGACCATCACACCCAGAAGGTCTGGTTCCAGATTTATTCTCCTCTCTTCACTGTTCTAATCAGCTCTAGTCTTCTGGAAGGTTCTCCACTAGATATTGGAGTGTGTCTGTGGGGATTAGTGATCATTCAGCTACAAGAGCATTAATGAGATCATACTCTGGTGTTGTGAGAGTTAGGATATCTGAGGGACAGTGGGTGGTCAGTGGGGTTAAGTCAGAGTTTCTGTGCAGGACACTCCAGTTCTTCACTCCAACCTTCACCTCCACACCATGTCTTCATGTAGCTGCTCTGTGCACAGGGACATGGTCATGATGGAGCAGGGACTGGTCCAGAGAATCAGTGAAGCTCCACACACTCACACTCACACACACACACCCCTTCTGTACTACTGTGGGGCCCTATAGTGAAAATTGTCATAGCAATTTTTATGTTCACCTAAGAATGTCTTTGTATAACGTTTGTAAACATTCCTACAACGTTGCTGCAACATTTCCTTAACGCTGGTTGTGTTTGTAGAACGTTGTAGGAACGTTACAGACTGACCTTCTTAAAACGTTTCATGAGTATTCTCATATTCTTCTGCTGATTTTATTTCTCTTTACCTGCGAAAGCTTTGGCCTCATCCGTGGGGACGGTGCGCTGGGTTGCCAGATCACTCTTATTCCCCACCAGCATGATGACGATGTGAGGGTCAGCATGGTCGTACAGCTCCTTCAGCCAGCGCTCCACGCTTTCGTAGGTCAGGTGTTTGCTGATGTCGTACACCAGCAGAGCTCCGACCGCACCTCTGTAATACCTGAACAAAACATTTCACATCACTCTCATCCCCGCCTCGGGCCACGCCCACACCCTGACCACATTCTTCTGCTTTTGTTCTAACTGAGAACACACCTGAGTCAGGTAACTAACCTTAATTACCTGTTTACCCAAGACAGGTGTGGAGAGATACGTCTTCACTTCAGCTAGCTTCACACACAACCACCTGGGTTTATCTCAACTTCTCAAATTCAGAATTATTGGCACCCCTCAGGAAATTATATATATATATAAAATTGTTGTTTTTTTTTAGACAGGGCTGTGTGTCTGTTGCAGCGGTCAGTGAGTCAGATGATGAGAAAAAAGAAATTCCTCTAAATCTGACGTCCATTTTCTAAATCAAACACAGGATGAATAAAACTACAGCAGCGCTGAAAAAAAAAACACACTAAATATTTGTGAATAATCCAAAAAAAAACAGAGCTAGGAGTGGAATGGGATTTGTGATTGGATCTCTCAGACAGGAAGTAACACCTCTACAAAAAATAATCAGTAAAGCTCTGAGTGAAATGTAAATATCTGTAAACCTCCGCAGATTAAACCACACTGTGTCGCATTTCACCATCGGGTCCTTCTGATCTTCTGCAGTTTTATCCGTAGGGTTAGAGTTTTCTACAGTACTGGCAACCACACAAGTGACACTGTAGTCTGTCCTGGAGACAACTTCCTGTGTCACTTTCTGTCATTAATATTAATATCTAACTGCGATGGAAACGAGCGTCTCTCACACACTGATCCATTTCCTCTACACTCTCAGCTTTCTGCTCACAGATACACAAGACCCACTTAAACTCACAGATTTAATCAGAAAATAAACAAAAATAAACTAGACTAGACTAAAATAAAATGAAATAAACCAGGAATTGTGAACTTGGTTGCCAGATCTGAGCTTAAATAAATCACGGTAAATCCTAGCAGAAAAATCCCCCGAAGAAACAGAAAGT
>NC_080733.1:20074955-20077455 GCF_019097595.1 Hemibagrus wyckioides
GAGTGAGTGAGTGAGTGAGTGAGTTGTGTGTGTGTGTGTGAGTGAGTGAGTTGTGTGTGTGTGAGTGAGTGAGTGAGTGAGTTGTGTGTGTGAGTGAGTGAGTGAGTGAGTGAGTTGTGTGTGTGTGTGTGAGTGAGTGAGTTGTGTGTGTGTGAGTGAGTGAGTGAGTGAGTTGTGTGTGTGAGTGAGTGAGTGAGTGAGTGAGTGAGTGAGTTGTGTGTGTGTGAGTGAGTGAGAGAGTGAGTTGTGTGTGTGTGTGTGAGTGAGTGAGTTGTGTGTGTGTGTGTGTGTGAGTGAGTGAGTGAGTTGTGTGTGTGTGAGTGAGTGAGTGAGTGAGTGAGTTGTGTGTGTGAGTGAGTGAGTGAGTTGTGTGTGTGTGTGTGTGAGTGAGTGAGTTGTGTGTTTGTGAGTGAGTGAGTTGTGTGTGTGTGTGTGTGTGTGTGTGAGTTGTGTGTGTGTGAGTGAGTTGTGTGTGTGTGTGTGTGTGTGAGTGAATGAGTTGTGTGTGTGTGTGTGAGTGAGTTGTGTGTGTGTGTGTGTGTGAGTGAGTGAGTGAGTTGTGTGTGTGTGAGTGAGTGAGTGAGTGAGTGAGTGAGTGAGTGAGTTGTGTGTGTGAGTGAGTGAGTGAGTTGTGTGTGTGTGTGTGTGAGTGAGTGAGTTGTGTGTTTGTGAGTGAGTGAGTTGTGTGTGTGTGTGTGTGTGTGTGTGAGTTGTGTGTGTGTGAGTGAGTTGTGTGTGTGTGTGTGTGTGTGAGTGAATGAGTTGTGTGTGTGTGTGTGAGTGAGTTGTGTGTGTGTGAGTGAGTGAATGAGTTGTGTGTGTGAGTGAGTTGTGTGTGTGTGTGTGAGTGAGTTGTGTGTGTGTGTGTGAGTGAGTGAGTTGTGTGTGTGTGTGTGTGTGTGAGTGAGTGAGTGAGTGAGTGAGTTGTGTGTGTGTGTGTGTGAGTGAGTTGTGTGTGTGTGTGTGTGTGAGTGAGTGAGTTGTGTGTGTGTGTGTGAGTGAGTGAGTGAGTGAGTTGTGTGTGTGTGTGTGAGTAAGTGAGTTGTGTGTGTGTGTGTGTGTGTGAGTAAGTGAGTTGTGTGTGTGTGTGAGTGAGTGAGTGAGTGAGTTGTGTGTGTGTGTGTGTGTGTGAGTGAGTGAGTGAGTGAGTGAGTGAGTGAGTGAGTTGTGTGTGTGTGTGTGAGAGTGAGTGAGTTGTGTGTGTGTGTGAGTGAGTGAGTGAGTGAGTGAGTGAGTTGTGTGTGTGTGTGTGAGTGAGTGAGTTGTGTGTGTGAGTGAGTGAGTGAGTGAGTTGTGTGTGTGTGTGTGTGTGTGAGTGAGTGAGTGAGTTGTGTGTTTGTGAGTGAGTGAGTTGTGTGTGTGTGTGTGTGTGTGTGTGTGTGTGTGTGTGAGTTGTGTGTGTGTGAGTGAGTGAGTTGTGTGTGTGTGTGTGTGAGTGAGTGAGTGAATGAGTTGTGTGTGTGTGTGTGAGTGAGTTGTGTGTGTGTGTGTGTGAGTGAGTTGTGTGTGTGTGTGTGTGTGAGTGAGTGAGTGAGTGAGTGAGTTGTGTGTGTGTGTGTGAGTGAGTGAGTTGTGTGTGTGTGTGTGAGTGAGTGAGTTGTGTGTGTGTGTGTGAGTGAGTGAGTGAGTGAGTGAGTGAGTGAGTTGTGTGTGTGTGTGTGTGTGTGAGTGAGTGAGTTGTGTGTGTGTGTGTGAGTGAGTGAGTTGTGTGTGTGTGTGTGTGTGAGTGAGTGAGTGAGTGAGTGAGTGAGTTGTGTGTGTGTGTGTGTGAGAGTGAGTGAGTTGTGTGTGTGAGTGAGTGAGTGAGTGAGTGAGTTGTGTGTGTGTGTGTGTGTGAGTGAGTGAGTGAGTGAGTGAGTGAGTTGTGTGTGTGTGTGTGTGTGAGTGAGTGAGTGAGTGAGTTGTGTGTGTGTGTGAGTGAGTGAGTGAGTGAGTTGTGTGTGTGTGTGTGAGTGAGTGAGTGAGTTGTGTGTGTGTGTGTGAGTGAGTGAGTTGTGTGTGTGTGTGTGTGAGTGAGTGAGTGAGTGAGTGAGTTGTGTGTGTGTGTGTGTGAGTGAGTGAGTTGTGTGTGTGTGAGTGAGTGAGTGAGTGAGTGAGTGAGTTGTGTGTGTGAGTGAGTGAGTGAGTTGTGTGTGTGTGTGTGTGTGTGAGTGAGTGAGTTGTGTGTTTGTGAGTGAGTGAGTTGTGTGTGTGTGTGTGTGTGTGTGTGAGTTGTGTGTGTGTGAGTGAGTGAGTGAGTTGTGTGTGTGTGTGTGAGTGAGTGAGTGAGTTGTGTGTGTGTGTGTGTGTGTGTGTGAGTGAGTGAGTTGTGTGTTTGTGAGTGAGTGAGTTGTGTGTGTGTGTGTGTGTGTGTGTGAGTTGTGTGTGTGTGAGTGAGTGAGTGAATGAGTTGTGTGTGTGTGTGAGTGAGTTGTGTGTGTGTGTGTGTGAGTGAGTTGTGTGTGTGTGTGTGTGTGAGTGAGTGAGTGAGTTGTGTGTGTGTGAGTTGTGTGTGTGTGTG
>NC_080733.1:20087455-20109955 GCF_019097595.1 Hemibagrus wyckioides
GAACTTGGAGGTGTAGCATTCAGTCTTTAACTCAGCAGATGTTCCGTGTGTCAGTCCTGCAGCTACGTGCGTGTTAAACACCTCCAGCGTGTGAGCCATGTGGTCAGCAGGAAGCTGTGCGGAACTCCACTTTATTGACACTCACACTCCTCCAGCTCAGGACATATTGAATAATCAGCACAGAGTCCAGAGGTCCTCATTCTACACTAGAGTACACTAGAGGTTTATTAACCGTGTGTGTGTGTGTGTGTTCATTCAGATGCGACGGTGTATGTGGGTGGTCTGGATGAGAAAGTGTCTGAGCCGTTGCTATGGGAACTCTTCCTTCAGGCTGGACCAGTGGTGAACACGCACATGCCCAAAGACAGAGTAACAGGACAACATCAGGGTGAGTTTAACACACACACAGACAGTTTGAGATGAGCATCTGTCTCTATGCATGTCTCAATCACGCTCTCTCTCTGTGTAATATGTGTTAATTGATTAATTGTATTTATTATCATTATAATTTACTGTGTGTGTGTAGGTTATGGTTTTGTGGAGTTCCTCAGTGAAGAAGATGCTGATTACGCTATAAAGATCATGAATATGATAAAGCTGTATGGTAAACCCATCCGTGTGAACAAAGCCTCGGCTCACAACAAGAACCTGGACGTCGGGGCCAACATCTTCATCGGGAACCTGGACCCTGAGATCGATGAGAAGCTGCTGTACGACACCTTCAGTGCCTTCGGGGTCATCCTGCAGACCCCCAAGATCATGAGAGACCCCGACACGGGGAACTCCAAGGGTTACGCCTTCATCAACTTCGCCAGCTTCGACGCGTCCGACGCAGCCATCGAGGCCATGAACGGTCAGTACCTGTGTAACCGGCCCATCACAGTGTCCTACGCCTTCAAGAAGGACTCCAAGGGGGAGAGACATGGCTCCGCTGCGGAGAGGCTCCTGGCCGCACAGAACCCCCTCTCGCAGGCCGACCGTCCACATCAGCTGTTCGCCGACGCACCGCCCCCTCCTACCGCCCCTACCCCTGTCATGACAGCACTGGGAGCGACCATCCCCATCACCGGTCAGTGAGCACGCTCGGTCCTGTCACGTCCTCCCTGTGTGTAAGTGACGTATGAAGGTCTAACGTGAGAACCCTGTTACTGTCTTTATCACAGGTATGCCTCCTCCCGGTGCCTTCCCCCCAGTACCCCCACCAGGGTCTCTACCACCGGGAATGCCCCCCGGGATGCCCATGCCCCCTGCCCCAGGCACTCCTGCTTCTCAAGGAGGCTCTGCAGTGCCTCCTCCTGGACCTCCACCGTTCCCTCCAGCAGGCATGCACCCACCAGGTAAGAACCTTCACCTGAGCTCAGAACATCGTGCTCACGGTTCTAGAATCAGAGAGTCTGGTCTCTGCGTGTTCTGCGGTCCTTTAACATCCCTGACCAGTTCCACTTAACCAGCTCTGGCTCTAGAACTTTAAATGTGTGTATGCAGGTGTCCAGGGTTCCACATGGCAGAGTACTTGTCCTAGAGCTAGGTCTGGAATTCCTCAACAGCTCTTTGGGTTATCTAGAGTCTGTGTTCTAGGTTTTTACTGTTCTAGCATCCTATGATGAGTCTTCCTTCTAAACCTGCAGGTGCTCAACATTTCTAGTTCTCTAATCACAGAACAGTACAAAATGTCTGTGCTCTAGAACCCCATGGCAGGTCAGTGCTCCACACACTAAGGTGTATGGAGTTCTCCATCTCTAGAACCCCATTAAGGGTGTCTGGTGCTCAAACTTCAAATGTTGCAGGTACTAGAGTTCTAGAATGTCTAGTGAATCAAATGGCTGGAATCTGAAGTGGAGTCCATGGTTCCAGACTTCTAGGTTCTTAGGGTTCTTTAAGATTTTGTGTACTAATCATGCAGCTGCTCTGCAGTTCGAATGTTCTCCAGTGGAGATTACAGTTCCTTCAGCACGACTCTTCTCTTTCCCTCAGGAATGCCACCTATGCCCATGCCTCCCTCTGGACCTCCTGGGATGGTTCCACCTCCTCCAGGACCTCCAGGATCCAGCCAGCAACGAGCCCCGCCTCCCCCTGGCATGCCCCCTCCCCCACAGATGGGTATGCCCCCCCGGGGACCATTTGGCCCTCCCATGGGTACGTTTACAATATCAGGTGTGTGAGAAGAACAAGAGGTTCTCTCAGCACTGAGAATTTAAAGGCTTGTAAGAAGGTTGGAGATTTTAGTCGATTAAAGATTTTCTGTCTGCTCTTCTCCTCCTTCAGGCCCTCCGATGCCCCCTGGGATGAGAGGCCCGCCTCCCCCGATGCCCCCTCCAGGTTACAGCACAGGCCCTCCTCGTCCTCCTCCGTTTGGTTTCCAGAGACCTCCGATGCCCCCGCGCCCCCCTGCACCACCCCGGGCCCCCATCAGAGCACCCCTGCCCCCCTAACACACAGATTTATTACAGCCACAGCTTGTTGTTTTTTTCTTATTTCTCATTCCAGCAGTTTACCGAAGGACAGAACTGTTGGGAGAACCCACCGTGACGCGTTCTCCTCTTTTACTCACTGTTCTTTACTAGGATTAAATAAACCTTTTATACAGAAAGACCAGGCCGTGTGTACAGTGTGTGTTTAGAGGATTTATTGGAAATGAATCGTGATGGTCTCAGGGGGTGAACACACAGGCCACGCCTCCTTTAATAAGACTGACACACCCACACACACCTCATAAACACTGAGCCACTCTGGTCACTTCATCAGTCCAGCTTGAAGACAAATGTGCTAGTCAACATCGCTAACTCTACTTTCTGTAAGAATTTCACACTGAAACCATCTGTACCTGAGATTAACTTTCCTGTAGAGTTAAAATCCAGTCACTCTATGGTGATGATCTGAATGTAGAAGTGTTTGAGGAAAAGATCATCGCAGTGAAGTAGAACAGAATCATCCCTGGATCAGAACTCACATCTCCATAAACACAAAAAAAAATGACAAGCAGGATTTAGAAATTGCTCACAAATGTATTAGAAGAGTCAACTTTAAATTTGGTCTTTGAAGGAAAAAAATAGAGTTGGAGGGAAAAACAGAGCATTTTCTCAGGCAGACAGTAAACATGGATCATTTTACTGAAGCAGAAGGTAAAAAAAAACACAGAGGAACATAGTAGAGTTTGTCTTTCTCTTAGAAACTTGTAAAAGTTTTTGTTCTCCTTGATCCAGAGCTGAAAAAGAAAGCGCACACACACGCGCGCACACACACACGGGGACGTAAACGTGCGAGTCCGCGAGGCGAGGCGTTATGAGATGTTAGCCGTGGAGTGGATCTCCTCTGTGTTGAGCATCACGTCTCCGTCAGCCAGCAGCACCACCTCCTCCTCGGCCTCCTCCTGCTTCTCCTCCACACACTCGTCCTCCTGTGTGATCCCTCGCTCCGTGATGGCCTCCAGCTGCATGCGGTACTCCTCCGCCTCCTGTTCCTTCTGCAGCAGCTGCTGTCTGTACAACTGGGCCGCCATGTTGGCCTCGGCCAGACGCCTCTGCAGCTGCTCCTGTAGGCCACACCCACATTAAACACACGCTTACACACACCACGGGATTTACAAACAGACTCAATTACATTATTAACAGGAGGAGACGCATATAATCCTATAATCAGTGTATTATCATGAATTACACTTCTGTAATATTTAATAAACACACATGATGCAGACATTTACAAAAGATGTGTGTGTGACAGAGCGTGTGTGATGGAGTGCGTGTGATGGAGTGTGTGTGATGGAGCGCGTGTGTGTGTGTGTGTGATGGAGCGCGCGTGTGAGTGTGTGTGATGGAGCGCGTGTGTGTGTGATGGAGCGCGTGTGTGTGTGTGTGATGGAGCGCGCGTGTGAGTGTGTGTGATGGAGCGCGCGTGTGAGTGTGTGTGATGGAGCGCGTGTGTGTGAGTGTGTGATGGAGCGCGTGTGTGTGAGTGTGTGATGGAGCGCGCGTGTGTGAGTGTGTGTGTGTGATGGAGCGCGTGTGTGTGTGTGTGATGGAGCGCGTGTGTGTGAGTGTGTGATGGAGCGCGTGTGTGTGAGTGTGTGTGTGTGATGGAGCGCGCGTGTGTGTGAGTGTGATGGAGTGTGTGTGTGTGTGATGGAGCGCGTGTGAGTGTGTGATGGAGCGCGCGTGTGTGTGATGGAGTGTGTGTGTGATGGAGCGCGTGTGTGTGTGTGTGTGATGGAGCGTGTGTGTGTGTGTGATGGAGCGCGTGTGTGTGAGTGTGTGATGGAGCGCGTGTGTGTGAGTGTGTGATGGAGCGCGTGTGTGTGAGTGTGTGTGATGGAGCGCGTGTGTGTGAGTGTGTGTGTGTGATGGAGCGCGTGTGAGTGTGTGTGTGTGATGGAGCGCGTGTGTGTGTGTGTGTGTGTGTGTGATGGAGCGCGTGTGTGTGTGTGTGTGTGATGGAGCGCGTGTGTGTGTGTGTGTGTGTGATGGAGCGCGTGTGTGTGAGTGTGTGATGGAGCGCGTGTGTGTGTGTGTGTGATGGAGCGCGTGTGTGTGAGTGTGTGTGTGTGATGGAGCGCGTGTGAGTGTGTGATGGAGCGCGTGTGTGAGTGTGTGATGGAGCGCGTGTGTGTGAGTGTGTGTGTGTGATGGAGCGCGTGTGTGTGTGTGATGGAGCGCGTGTGTGTGTGAGTGTGTGATGGAGCGCGTGTGTGTGTGTGTGTGATGGAGCGCGTGTGTGTGTGATGGAGCGCGTGTGTGTGTGATGGAGCGCGTGTGTGTGTGTGTGTGATGGAGCGCGTGTGTGTGTGTGTGTGATGGAGCGCGTGTGTGTGTGTGTGTGATGGAGCGCGTGTGTGTGTGTGTGATGGAGCGCGTGTGTGTGTGATGGAGCGCGTGTGTGTGAGTGTGTGATGGAGCGCGTGTGTGTGTGTGTGATGGAGCGCGCGTGTGTGAGTGTGTGATGGAGCGCGTGTGTGTGTGTGTGTGATGGAGCGCGTGTGTGTGTGTGTGTGTGATGGAGCGCGTGTGTGTGTGTGTGATGGAGCGCGTGTGTGTGTGTGTGTGATGGAGCGCGTGTGTGAGTGTGTGATGGAGCGCGTGTGTGAGTGTGTGATGGAGCGCGTGTGTGTGTGTGTGTGATGGAGCGCGAGTGTGTGAGTGTGTGATGGAGCGCGTGTGTGTGAGTGTGTGTGTGTGATGGAGCGCGCGTGTGTGAGTGTGTGATGGAGCGCGCGTGTGTGAGTGTGTGATGGAGCGCGCGTGTGTGAGTGTGTGATGGAGCGCGCGTGTGTGAGTGTGTGATGGAGCGCGCGTGTGTGAGTGTGTGATGGAGCGCGCGTGTGTGAGTGTGTGATGGAGCGCGCGTGTGTGAGTGTGTGATGGAGCGCGTGTGTGTGTGTGATGCAGCGCGCGCGTGTGTGTGTGATGGAGCGCGCGCGTGTGTGTGTGATGGAGCGCGCGCGTGTGTGTGTGATGGAGCGCGCGCGTGTGTGTGTGATGGAGCGCGCGCGTGTGTGTGTGATGGAGCGCGTGTGTGTGTGTGTGATGGAGCGCGTGTGTGTGTGTGATGGAGCGGCGTGTGTGAGTGTGTGATGGAGCGGCGTGTGAAGTGTGTGATGGAGCGCGTGTGTGTGTGAGTGTGAGCGCGTGTGTGAGTGTGAGCGCGTGTGTGAGTGTGAGCGCGTGTGTGAGTGTGAGCGCGTGTGTGAGTGTGAGCGCGTGTGTGAGTGTGTGATGGAGCGCGCGTGTGTGAAGTGTGTGATGGGCGCGCGTGTGTGAGTGTGTGATGGAGCGCGCGTGTGTGAGTGTGTGATGGAGCGCGTGTGTGTGAGTGTGTGATGGAGCGCGTGTGTGTGAGTGTGTGATGGAGCGCGTGTGTGTGAGTGTGTGATGGAGCGCGTGTGTGTGAGTGTGTGATGGAGCGCGTGTGTGAGTGTGTGATGGAGCGCGCGTGAGTGTGTGATGGAGCGCGCGTGAGTGTGTGATGGAGCGCGCGTGTGTGAGTGTGTGATGGAGCGCGTGTGTGAGTGTGTGATGGAGCGCGTGTGAGTGTGTGATGGAGCGCGTGTGAGTGTGTGTGTGTGATGGAGCGCGCGTGTGTGAGTGTGTGATGGAGCGCGCGTGTGTGAGTGTGTGATGGAGCGCGTGTGAGTGTGTGTGTGTGATGGAGCGCGTGTGAGTGTGTGTGTGTGATGGAGCGCGTGTGAGTGTGTGTGTGTGATGGAGCGCGTGTGAGTGTGTGTGTGTGATGGAGCGCGTGTGTGTGAGTGTGTGATGGAGCGCGTGTGTGTGAGTGTGTGATGGAGCGCGTGTGAGTGTGTGATGGAGCGCGTGTGAGTGTGTGATGGAGCGCGTGTGTGTGTGTGTGATGGAGCGCGTGTGTGTGAGTGTGTGATGGAGCGCGTGTGTGTGTGTGTGATGGAGCGCGTGTGTGTGTGTGTGTGATGGAGCGCGTGTGTGTGTGTGTGTGATGGAGCGCGTGTGTGTGTGTGTGTGTGATGGAGCGCGTGTGTGTGTGTGATGGAGCGCGTGTGTGTGTGTGTGTGATGGAGCGCGTGTGTGTGTGTGATGGAGCGCGTGTGTGTGTGTGTGTGTGATGGAGCGCGTGTGTGTGTGTGTGTGATGGAGCGCGTGTGTGTGTGTGTGTGATGGAGCGCGTGTGTGTGTGTGTGTGATGGAGCGCGTGTGTGTGTGTGTGATGGAGCGCGTGTGTGTGTGTGTGTGATGGAGCGCGTGTGTGTGAGTGTGTGTGTGTGATGGAGCGCGTGTGTGTGAGTGTGTGTGTATGATGGAGCACGTGTGTGTGTGTATGATGGAGCGCGCGCGTGTGTGTGTGTGATGCAGCGCGCGCGTGTGTGTGTGATGGAGCGCGCGCGTGTGTGTGTGATGGAGCGCGCGCGTGTGTGTGTGATGGAGCGCGTGTGTGTGTGTGTGATGGAAGCGTGTGTGTGAGTGTGTGATGGAAGCTGTGTGTGTGTGTGATGGAAGCGCGTGTGTGTGAGTGTGTGTGTGTGATGGAGCGCGTGTGTGATGTGCGTGTGTGTGTGTGATGGAGCTGTGTGTGTGTGTGTGTGTGTGATGGAAGCGCGTGTGTGTGTGTGATGGAAGCGCGTGTGTGTGTGTGTGTGATGGAGCGCGTGTCTGTGTGTGTGTGATGGAGCGCGTGTGTGTGTGATGGAGCGCGTGTGTGTGTGTGTGTGTGATGGAGCGCGTGTGTGTGTGTGTGTGATGGAGCGCGTGTGTGTGAGTGTGTGTGTGTGATGGAGCGCGTGTGTGTGAGTGTGTGTGTGTGATGGAGCGCGTGTGTGCGAGTGTGTGATGGAGCGCGTGTGTGTGAGTGTGTGAGTGTGATGGAGCACGTGTGTGTGTGTATGATGGAGCACGTGTGTGTGTGTGTGTGAGTGTGATGGAGCACGTGTGTGTGTGTGTGATGGAGCGCGCGTGTGTGTGTGTGATGGAGCGCGCGTGTGTGTGTGTGATGGAGCGCGCGTGTGTGTGTGTGATGGAGCGCGCGTGTGTGTGTGTGATGGAGTGCGCGTGTGTGTGTGTGATGGAGCACGCGTGTGTGTGTGTGATGGAGCGCGTGTGTGTGTGTGTGATGGAGCGCGTGTGTGTGTGTGTGATGGAGCGCGTGTGTGTGATGGAATGGAATGTGTGTGTGATGGAGCACGTGTGTGTGTGTGATGGAATGTGTGTGTGATGGAGCACGTGTGTGTGTGTGTGTGTGTGTGATGGAGCGCGTGTGTGTGTGTGATGGAATGTGTGTGTGATGGAGCACGTGAGTGTGTGTGTGTGTGATGGAGCGCGTGTGTGTGTGTGTGATGGAGCGCGTGTGTGTGTGTGTGATGGAGCGTGTGATGGAGTGTGTGTGTGTGTGTGTGATGGAATGTGTGTGTGATGGAGCACGTGTGTGTGTGTGTGTGTGTGTGTGATGGAGCGCGTGTGTGTGTGTGATGGAGTGTGTGTGTGATGGAGTGTGTGTGTGTGTGAGTGATGGAACGTGTGTGTGTGTGTGTGTGATGGAGTGTGTGTGTGTGTGAGTGATGGAACGTGTGTGTGTGTGTGTGTGTGATGGAGTGTGTGTGTGTGTGAGTGATGGAACGTGTGTGTGTGTGAGTGATGGAACGTGTGTGTGTGTGAGTGATGGAACGTGTGTGTGTGTGTGTGTGTGTGTGTGTGTGTGTGTGTGATGGAGTGTCTCACCGTGTCTCTGGTGTCAATGTGATTAACAGAGACCACTTCGATTTTCCTTCGTCGTACCGGAGGTTCAGCTTCTTCATCCACTGCTTCCTGTGTGAACTGACCGGAGGGAACGGCCAACACTGAAACACACACACACATACAGAGAAAACACATTTAAACACAAAACACAGAGAACACACACAAAAACACACACGACACAGAAAACACATATAAACACACACACACACGATACAGAAAACACACACACACTATATATATATATATATATACACACACTATATTGCCAAAAGTATTCGCTCACCTGCCTTGACTCGCATATGAACTTAAGTGACATCCCATTCCTAATCCATAGGGTTCAATATGACGTCGGTCCACCCTTTGCAGCTATAACAGCTTCAACTCTTCAGGGAAGGCTGTCCACAAGGTTTAGGAGTGTGTTGATGGGAATTTTTGACCATTCTTCCAGAAGCGCATTTGTGAGGTCACACACTGATGTTGGACGAGAAGGCCTGGCTCTCAGTCTCCGCTCTAATTCATCCCAAAGGTGTTCTATCGGGTTGAGGTCAGGACTCTGTGCAGGCAAGTCAAGTTCATCCACACCAGACTCTGTCATCCATGTCTTTATGGACCTTGCTTTGGTCACTGGTGCACAGTCATGTTGGAAGAGGAAGGGGCCAGCTCCAAACTGTTCCCACAAAGTTGGGAGCATGGAATTGTCCAAAATGTCTTGGTATGCTGAAGCATTCAGAGTTCCTTTCACTGGAACTAAGGGGCCAAGCCCAGCTCCTGAAAAACAACCCCACACCATAATCCCCCCTCCACCAAACTTTACACTTGGCACAATGCAGTCAGACAAGTACCGTTCTCCTGGCAACCGCCAAACCCAGACTCGTCCATCAGATTGCCAGATGGAGAAGCACGATTCGTCACTCCAGAGAACGCGTCTCCACTGCTCTAGAGTCCAGTGGCGGCGTGCTTTACACCACTGCATCCGACGCTTTGCATTGCACTTGATGTATGGCTTGGATGCAGCTGCTCGGCCATGGAAACCCATTCCATGAAGCTCTCTGCGCACTGTTCTTGAGCTCATCTGAAGGCCACATGAAGTTTGGAGGTCTGTAGCGATTGATTCTGCAGAAAGTTGGCGACCTCTTCGCACTATGCGCCTCAGCATCCGCTGACCCCGCTCCGTCAGTTTACGTGGCCTACCACTTCGTGGCTGAGTTGCTGTCGTTCCCAAACACTTCCACGTTCTTATAATACAGCTGACAGTTGACTGTGGAATATTTAGGAGCGAGGAAATTTCACGACTGGATTTGTTGCACAGGTGGCATCCTATCACAGTTCCACGCTGGAATTCACTGAGCTCCTGAGAGCGACCCATTCTTTCACAAATGTTTGTAAAAACAGTCTGCATGCCTAGGTGTTTGATTTTATACACCTGTGGCCATGGAAGTGATTGGAACACCTGATTCTGATTATTTGGATGGGGGAGCGAATACTTTTGGCAATATAGTGTATAAACACACACACGCGACACAGAAAACACACAAACACACAAAAAACACACAAACACACATGACACAGAACACACACATATAAACACACACACACGACACAGAAAACACACATATATAAACACACACACCCCCCATACATCTCACACACACACACCCCAAACATCTCACACACACACCTCATTCATCACTCACCCCCACACACCCCATACATCACACACACACCCCATACATCACACACACACCCCATACATCACTCACTCACCCCCACACACCCCATACATCACACACACACCCCATACATCACTCACTCACCCCCACACACCCCATACATCACACACACACCCCATACATCACACACACACCCCATACATCACTCACTCACACACACACCCCATAAATCACTCACCCCCACACACCCCATACATCACTCACGCACACACACACCCCATACATCACTCACACACACACACACCCCATACATCACACACAATACATTACACCACACCCCCCCGATACATCTCACACACACACACACACACACACACACCCCAAACATCTCACACACACACCCCATACATCACTCACCCCCACACACCCCATACATCACTCACCCCCACACACCCCATACATCACTCACCCCCACACACCCCATACATCACTCACCCCCACACACCCCACACATCACACACACACCCCCAAACATCTCACACACACCCCATAAATCACTCACCCCCACACACCCCATACATCACTCACCCCCACACACCCCATACATCACTCACACACACACACCCCATACATCACACACAATACATTACACCACACCCCCCCGATACATCTCACACACACACACACACACACACACACCCCAAACATCTCACACACACACCCCATAAATCACTCACCCCACACACCCCATACATCACTCACCCCCACACACCCCATACATCACTCACCCCCACACACCCCATACATCACACACACACCCCATACATCACACACACACCCCATACATCACTCACTCACACACACCCCATACATCACACACACACCCCATACATCACACACACACCCCATACATCACACACACACCCCATACATCACTCACTCACACACACCCCATACATCACACACAATACATTACACCACACCCCCCCGATACATCTCACACACACACACACACCACACCCCATACATCACTCACACACACACACACACCACACCCCATACATCACTCACACACACACACACACCGCACCCCATACATCACACACAATACATTACACCACACCCCCCCGATACATCTCACACACACACCCCCCAAACATCTCACACACACACCCCATAAATCACTCACAGACACCCCCCCACACATCACTCACCCCCACACACCCCATCCATCACTCACTCACACACACGCCATACATCACTCACTCACACACACCCCATACATCACTCACCCCCACACACCCCATACATCACTCACACACCCCATACATCACCCACCCCATACATCACTCACCCCCACTCACCCCCTACATCACTCACACCCCACACACCCCATACATCACTCACCCCCACACACCCCATACATCACTCACCCACCCCATACACCCCATACATCACTCACCCACCCCATACACCACTCACCCACCCCATACACCCCATACATCACTCACCCACCCCATACATCACTCACCCACCCCATACATCACTCACCCCCACACACCCCATACATCACTCACCCCCACACACCCCATACATCACTCACCCCCCCACACCCCATACATCACTCACCCCCACACACCCCATACATCACTCACACACCCCATACATCACCCACCCCATACATCACTCACCCCCACTCACCCCATACATCACTCACCCCCACACACCCCATACATCACTCACCCCCACACACCCCATACATCACTCACCCACCCCATACACCCCATACATCACTCACCCACCCCATACACCACTCACCCACCCCATACACCCCATACATCACTCACCCCCACACACCCCATACATCACTCACACACCCCATACATCACTCACCCCCACACACCCCCTACATCACTCACCCCCACACACCCCCTACATCACATACACACACCCCATACATCACTCACCCCCACACACCCCATACATCACACACACACCCCATACATCACACACACACCCCATACATCACTCACTCACACACACACACCCCATACATCACACACAATACATTACACCACACCCCCCCGATACATCTCACACACACACACACCACACATCACTCACTCACACACACACCACACCCCATACATCACTCACACACACACACACCGCACCCCATACATCACACACAATACATTACACCACACCCCCCCGATACATCTCACACACACACCCCCCAAACATCTCACACACACACCCCATAAATCACTCACAGACACGCCGCCTCACAACACTCACCCACCCCATACACCACTCACCCCCACACTCCCAAAACATCGGTCACACACCCCATACCTCACCCACTCCATACACCACTCACCCCTACACACCCCAGACATCACTCACACACCCCATACCTCACCCACCCCATACATCACTCACCCCCACACACCCCATACATCACTCACCCCCACACACCCCATACATCACTCACCCCCACACACCCCATACATCACTCACACACACACACAAAAAAACATATAAACACACACGACACAGAAGACACACAAACACACACACACACGACACAGAACACACACAAACACACACGACACAGAAAACACACATAAAGACACACACAACACAGAAAACATACATAAACACACACACACGACACAGAAAACACACACAAACACACACGACACAGAAAACACACAAAGACACACACAACACAGAAAACACAAATAAACACAAAAAACACACAAACACACACACACACACACGGAGCTGAGACACAGAGGTTGTAGACTATAAAAGGTAATCATGTGTAAGTAATCCACAGGAAATGTAAATGAGCATCTCTCATTAACGCTATAAATAATAATGAATATTAATGAGTGCCTAATGAATATGCAGAGGACAGTGATGAATATTAATGAGTGCCTAATGTGTATTGTATTAACTGTGTAAAGTTCTCTCTTCACCTTGCCGTCCGTTCTGCATGGTGACGTACAGCGGCTGTGTGAGTCTCGTCTGTAGGTGACCCTGCTGATCTGTTACTATAGTAACCACCCTCTGTCCAGCATCACTCATCACCTGCTGGTCCAGAGCGCTGACCGCGACCGCATCCTCACTGTTACCTACAGGTACACACACACACACAGGTTCAGGTCAATGGGTGTAATGACAGTGTGACTGTTGTAGAGTTCAGGTCACTGGGTGTAATGAGGGTGGAGTCTCGTACCTGTGTTGGGTTTGACCAGCTCAGCGATGTTAATGACTCCTCCCTGAATGATGAACTGGGGAGCGATGGACGACTCTGCATTCCTGTTCACCTGCTTCTGCATTCCCTCCTACACACACACACAATTAGACACAGCTCTGATCCTGAAAGAGAAGCAGACAGAGACAGGATATGACATCACACCTGCAGGAGGTTGGCCAGTTCTGCGTGCTGGATGTCCATGGCGATGTCGAAGGGAGACTTGTCGAACTTGCTGAGGGCGTGAACGTCCGCTCCATGTTTGATGAGCAGCTGAGCGACGTCATGGTGACCGTGCTGAGTGGCCCAGTGCAGCGCTGTCATCTTCAACATGTCCTTAGCATTCACGTCCGCACCATTCTGAGAACACACAACACACCCCATACATCACACACACACACACCCCATACATCACATCACAGAACACACACACACCCCATACATCACATCACAGAACACACACACACCCCATACATCACACCACAGAACACACACACACCCCATACATCACACACACAACACACCCCATACATCACACACACAACACACCCCATACATCACATCACAGAACACACACACACCCCATACATCACACCACAGAACACACACACACCCCATACATCACATCACAGAACACACACACACCCCATACATCACACCACAGAACACACACACACCCCATACATCACACCACAGAACACACACACACCCCATACATCACACACACCCCATACATCACACCACAGAACACACACACACCCCATACATCACATCACAGAACACACACACACCCCATACATCACACCACAGAACACACACACACCCCATACATCACACCACAGAACACACACACACCCCATACATCACACCACAGAACACACACACACCCCATACATCACACCACAGAACACACACACACCCCATACATCACACCACAGAACACACACACACCCCATACATCACACCACAGAACACACACACACCCCATACATCACACCACAGAACACACACACACCCCATACATCACACCACAGAACACACACACACCCCATACATCACACACACCCCATACATCACATCACAGAACACACACACACCCCATACATCACACACACCCCATACATCACAGAACACACACACACCCCATACATCACACACACACACCCCATACATCACTCACACACACCCCATACATCACACACACACCCCATACATCACACACCCCCCATACATCACAGAACACACACACACCCCATACATCACACACACACACCCCATACATCACACACACACACCCCATACATCACATCACAGAACACACACACACCCCATACATCACACACCCCCCATACATCACAGAACACACACACACCCCATACATCACACACACACACCCCATACATCACTCACACACACCCCATACATCACACACACACCCCCCATACATCACATCACACACACACACACCCCATACATCACATCACACACCCCCCATACATCACACACACACACCCCATACATCACATCACACAACACACACACACACCCCATACATCACCCCCCCCATACATCACATACACCCCATACATCACACACACACCCCCATACATCATATCACACACACACACACACCCCATACATCACATCACACACACACCCCCCATACATCACATCACACACACACACACCCCATACATCACATCACACACACCCCATACATCACACACACACACCCCATACATCACACACACACACCCCATACATCACATCACACACACACACCCCATACATCACACACACACACCCCATACATCACACACAAACACCCCATACATCACATCACACAACACACACCCCATACATCACATCACACACCCCCCATACATCACATCACATCACACACACCCCATACATCACACACACACCCCATACATCACACACAAACACCCCATACATCACATCACACACACACACCCCATACATCACACACACCCCATACATCACACACACACACACACACCCCATACATCACATCACACACACCCCATACATCACATCACACCCCCCCCCATACATCACATCACACACACACACACCCCATACATCACACACACACACCCCATACATCACACACACACACACCCCATACATCACATCACACAACACACACCCCATACATCACATCACACACCCCCCATACATCACACACAAACACCCCATACATCACATCACACAACACACACCCCATACATCACATCACACACCCCCCATACATCACATCACATCACACACACCCCATACATCACACACACACCCCATACATCACACACAAACACCCCATACATCACACACAAACACCCCATACATCACACACACCCCCCCCCATACAACACCCACCCCATACATCACTCACTCACACCCACCCCATACATCACTCACTCACACCCCCCATACATCACATCACACACACCCCCCATACATCACACACCCCACACCCACCATACATCACACACCCCATACATCACACACACACTCCCCATATATCACACACCATACATCACAAACACCCACCCCATATATCACACAACACACACCCACCATACATCACACACCCCATACATCACACAACACACACCCACCATACATCACACACCCCATACATCACACACACACACCTCCATACACCACCCATACATCACTCACTCACACACAATACATCACACACACCCCAGACATCACTGACACACACACCCCATACATCACACACAATACATTACACCACACCCCCCCGATACATATCACACACCCCATAAATCACTCACAGACACCCCCCCACACATCACTCACCCCCACACACCCCATACATCACTCACTCACACACACCCCATACATCACTCACTCACACACACCCCATACATCACTCACTCACACACACCCCATACATCACTCACTCACACACACCCCATACATCACTCACTCACACACACCCCATACATCACTCACTCACACACACCCCATACATCACTCACTCACACACACCCCATACATCACTCACTCACACACACCCCATACATCACACACACACCCCATACATCACACACAACACATCATACATACACACCCCATACATCACACTCACACACCCACACACCCCATACATCACACACACATACCCCAGACATCACACACACCATACAACACACATACACACCCACCCCATACATCACACACACACTCCCCATATATCACACACCATACATCACAAACACCCACCCCATATATCACACAACACACACCCCCCATACATCACTCACTCACACACACACACCCCCCATACATCACATCACTCACACACCCCATACATCACATCACATACACACACCCCATACATCACATCACACACACCCCCCATACATCACATCACATACACACACCCCATACATCACATCACATACACACACCCCATACATCACATCACATACACACACCCCATACATCACACAACACACACCCACCATACATCACATCACATACACACACCCCATACATCACATCACATCACATCACATACACACACCCCATACATCACACAACATACACACACCCCATACATCACATCACATACACACACCCCATACATCACACAACACACACCCACCATACATCACACACAAACACCCCATACATCACATCACACAACACACACCCCATACATCACATCACATCACATCACACACACCCCATACATCACACACACACCCCCTACATCACACACACCCCCCCCCATACATCACCCACCCCATACATCACTCACTCACACACACCCCATACATCACATCATACACACACCCCCCATACATCACACACCCCATACATCACTCACTCACACACACCCCCCACATCACATCACACACACCCCCCATACATCACACACACCCCCATACATCACATCACACACACCCCCCATACATCACACACCCCATACATCACATCACACACACCCCCCACATCACACACACACCCCATACATCACACACACACCCCCCCATACATCACCCACCCCATACATCACCCACCCCATACATCACTCACTCACACACACCCCATACATCACATCATACACACACCCCCCATACATCACACACCCCATACATCACTCACTCACACACACCCCCCACATCACATCACACACACCCCCCATACATCACACACACCCCCATACATCACATCACACACACCCCCCATACATCACACACCCCCTACATCACATCACACACACCCCCCACATCACATCACACACACCCCCCATACATCACACACACCCCATACATCACATCACACACACCCCCCATACATCACACACCCCATACATCACATCACACACACCCCCCATACATCACATCTCACACACCCCATACATCACATCTCACACACCCCCCATACATCACACACCCCATACACACACCCATTACATCACATCACATCACACACACCCCCCATACATCACACACACCCCATACATCACATCACACACACACCCCATACATCACACACACACCCCATACATCACATCACATACACACACCCCATACATCACACACACACCCCATACATCACACAACACACACCCACCATACATCACACACACTCACACACACACCCCATACATCACATCACATCACACACACACCCACCATACATCAACCACCCCATACATCACACAACACACACCCACCATACATCACACACCCCATACATCACACACACACACCCCATACATCACACACACACACCCCAGACATCACACACACACACCATACATCACACACACACTCCCCATATATCACACACCATACATCACAAACACCCACCCCATATATCACACAACATACACCCACCATACATCACCCACCCCATACATCACACAACATACACCCACAACATACACCCACCATACATCACCCACCCCATACATCACACAACACACACCCACCATACATCACACACCCCATACATCACCCACACACACCCCATACATCACCCATACACACACACCATACATCACACACACACTCCCCATATATCACACCCCATACATCACCCACCCCATACATCACACAACACACACCCACCATACATCACCCACCCCATACATCACACAACACACACCCACCATACATCACACACCCCATACATCACACAACACACAAACACCATACATCACCCACCCCATACATCACACAACACACACCCACCATACATCACACACCCCATACATCACACACACACACCCCAGACATCACACACACACACCATACATCACACACACACTCCCCATATATCACACACCATACATCACAAACACCCACCCCATATATCACACAACATACACCCACCATACATCACACACCCCATACACACACCCATTACATCACATCACACACACCCCCCATACATCACACACACCCCATACATCACATCACACACACACCCCATACATCACACACACACCCCATACATCACATCACATACACACACCCCATACATCACACACACACCCCATACATCACACAACACACACCCACCATACATCACACACACTCACACACACACCCCATACATCACATCACATCACACACACACCCACCATACATCAACCACCCCATACATCACACAACACACACCCACCATACATCACACACCCCATACATCACACACACACACCCCAGACATCACACACACACACCATACATCACACACACACTCCCCATATATCACACACCATACATCACAAACACCCACCCCATATATCACACAACATACACCCACCATACATCACCCACCCCATACATCACACAACATACACCCACAACATACACCCACCATACATCACCCACCCCATACATCACACAACACACACCCACCATACATCACACACCCCATACATCACCCACACACACCCCATACATCACCCATACACACACACCATACATCACACACACACTCCCCATATATCACACCCCATACATCACCCACCCCATACATCACACAACACACACCCACCATACATCACCCACCCCATACATCACACAACACACAAACACCATACATCACACACCCCATACATCACACAACACACACCCACCATACATCACCCACCCCATACATCACACAACACACACCCACCATACATCACACACCCCATACATCACACAACACACACCCACCATACATCACACACCCCATACATCACACAACACACACCCACCATACATCACACACCCCATACATCACACAACACACACCCACCATACATCACACACCCCATACATCACACACACACACCCACCATACATCACACACCCCATACATCACACAACACACACCCACCATACATCACACACCCCATACATCACACAACACACACCCACCATACATCACACACCCCATACATCACACAACACACACCCACCATACATCACCCACCCCATACATCACCCACACACACCCCATACATCACCCACCCCATACATCACACAACACACACCCACCATACATCACACACCCCATACATCACACACACACACCCCATATATCACACACCATACATCACAAACACCCACCCCATACATCACACAACACACACCCACCATACATCACACACCCCATACATCACACACCCCATACATCACACAACACCATACATCACACACACACACCTCCATACACCACCCATACATCACTCACTCACACACAATACATCACACACACCCCAGACATCACTGACACACACACCCCATACATCACACACAATACATTACACCACACCCCCCCGATACATATCACACACCCCATAAATCACTCACAGACACACCCCCCACTCATCACTCACCCACCCCATACATCACTCACCCCCCCATACATCACTCACACACCGCCCATACATCACACACACACCCCATACATCACTCACTCACACACACACCCCCATCCATCCCTCACCCCCCCCCATACCCCATACACCCCTCACACACACACACCCCATACATCACTCACCCCCCCATACATCACTCACCCGCCCCATACATCACTCACCCCCACCCCCATACATCACTCACCCCCACCCCATACATCACACACCCCCCCATACATCACACACCCCCCCATACATCACACACCCCCCCATACATCACACACCCCCCCATACATCACACACACACACACACCCCATACATCACTCACACCCCCCCCATACATCACTCACACACCCCCCATACATCACTCACACCCACCCCCATACCCCCCCATACATCACTCACCCCCACCCCATACATCACTCACTCACACCCCATACATCACTCACCCCCCCATACATCACTCACCCCCCCATACATCACTCACACCCCCCCATACATCACTCACACCCCCCCCATACATCACTCACACCCCCCCATACATCACTCACACCCCCCCCATACATCATTCACACACCCCCCATACATCACTCACACCCCCCCATACATCACTCACACCCCCCCCATACATCACTCACACCCCCCCATACATCACTCACTCACACCCCATACATCACTCACCCCCCCATACATCATTCACACACCCCCCATACATCACTCACACCCCCCCATACATCACTCATACCCCCCCATACATCACTCACACCCCCCCATACATCACTCACACCCACCCCCATACCCCCCCATACATCACTCACCCCCACCCCATACATCACTCACTCACACCCCATACATCACTCACCCCCCCATACATCATTCACACACCCCCCATACATCACTCACACCCCCCCATACATCACTCACACCCCCCCCATACATCACTCACACCCCCCCCATACATCACTCACACCCCCCCCATACATCACTCACACCCCCCCCATACATCACTCACACCCCCCCCATACATCACTCACACCCCCCCCCATACATCACTCACACCCCCCCCCCATACATCACTCACACCCCCCCCCATACATCACTCACACACACCCCATACATCACTCACCCCCCCCCATACATCACTCACACACACCCCCCATACATCACTCACACCCCCCCCATACATCACTCACACACACCCCATACATCACTCACACCCCCCCCCCAACATCACTCACACCCACCCCACACCTCACTCCCACACACCCCATACATCACTCACCCCCCCCCCATACATCACTCACACACACCCCCCATACATCACTCACACCCCCCCCATACATCACTCACACCCCCCCCATACATCACTCACCCCCCCCCATACATCACTCACACACCCCCCCATACATCAATCACACACCCCCCCATACACCAGTCACACACACCCCATACACCAATCCCACACACCCCCATACATCCATCACACACACCCCATACATCAATCACACACACACCCATACATCAATCACACACCCCCCATACATCAATCACACACCCCCCATACATCAATCTCACACACACCCATACATCAATCACACACAATACATCAATCTCACACACCCCCATACATCACTCACACACAATACATCACACACACCCCCCATACATCAATCACACACCCCCCATACATCAATCACACACCCCCCATACATCAATCACACACACCCCATACATCAATCACTCACACACACAATACATCACTCACCCCCCCCCATACATCACTCACACACACCCCCCATACATCACTCACACCCCCCCCATACATCACTCACACCCCCCCCATACATCACTCACCCCCCCCCATACATCACTCACACACCCCCCCATACATCAATCACACACCCCCCCATACATCAATCACACACACCCCCCATACATCAATCACACACCCCCCATACATCAATCACACACCCCCCATACATCAATCACACACACCCCCATACATCAATCACACACACCCCATACATCAATCACACACACACCCATACATCAATCACACACAATACATCAATCTCACACACCCCCCCATACATCACTCACACACAATACATCACACACACACCCCATACATCACTCACACACAATACATCAATCTCACACACCCCCCCATACATCACTCACACACAATACATCACACACACACCCCATACATCACTCACACCCCCCCCCCCATACATCACTCACACACACACACCCATACATCAATCACTCACACACACCCATACATCAATCACTCACACACACAATACATCACTCACCCCCCCATACATCAATCACACACACCCCATATCACTCACCCCCCCCATACATCACCCACACAGAGTGGAGCGGAGTGACATGACGTGGAGTGAGTCTCACCCTGATCAGTAAGTCTACAATGAGCTCATGGCCTTCGGTGGCGG
>NC_080733.1:20114955-20132455 GCF_019097595.1 Hemibagrus wyckioides
AACGCAAATATAAAATAACATGCGCTAAAAAACTAAATAAAGCTTTAATATCATCTCCAGGCTCCTAGCTGACTGATATCAGACTTATCAACACAGAGGAAGAAAAGGACGGTGTTTGTGGGAAAAAGCAGCTGAATAAATAACCTCAAAATCCAAAAAAAATCCCACATGGAAATAACTAAATATTCAAATATTATTATTTACTTTCAAATAATATATATACACAATTCTGCATTTACTATGATATTATTATTTATTTATTTAATATTAAATATTAATATTTTGCAATATGTTATAATAATAATAATAACAATAAGGAGGATTACAAACATCAACATCTATAAAAAAAAAAATTTAAAATTGGTTAATGTAAATAAATAATTCAATCTGGCAACCCTGTGCACATCACCATAAAGAGTTTCTGTTAAAAATAAGACAGGTAAAGTTCACTTAAAACAGTGACTGCAGTGTTTACAGGGTCAACTGATTCATTTAGGACATGAGGAACATCAAATTCATCCTTTTACACAACAATTATTTTCATACCTTCATTTGAATTCTGTAGAAATATTACTTAATATTTTATATATATATAAGACAAATATTACATCCTTAATGTCCAGAATTTGTAATGTTTGTATTAAACTGTGTAATGTTGATTTATTTTTTAGAGTAAATGTAGTTTTTACCAGAACATTAATTAATTAACTTATTTATAAATTTACATACTTACTTATTTATTTATGTATTTCTTTAGTTAGTGTTGAGGTCAGTAAAGACTAACCTTGTTGAGAGTTACAGCAGGTTACACTAACTCTCCTTTACAGCCTTATAATTTTTTTTTTCTTAAAATATTTAAAGAACGAGTCTGAGTCTGTCTATAAGAGTGTGTGACGCTGAGGACACATAAAATGATGAATTTCACACAAACTTAATATATATTTTTTAAATTTAAGTCAAGGATTTTGCTGTGTAATGGAGCTCTGGGTTGCCAGATTGCGCTCCAAACACCCACTATGGTTTTATTCCCCAACAACTGAAAGATTATTTTAAAATAAATTTAATATATAATTCTGTTAATATCTGGAATTCTTTAATTTAATTGCAGTTATGTGGTAATGATTCGTTTTGAATTGAAATATTAAAATTTTCCATTTTCAAGATTTTTTATTCTTATTTAAATATTATATAGATACAGGTTTGTACTTTTCTTATCTGAACATATACGTTCAAAATATATAAACGACTTCACGAGTGACTATTAATTATTATTATTACTATTATTATTACTATTATTATTATTATTATTATTATTATTATTATTATTATTATTATTATTATAGTAGTATCTGTAATACTGATCTGTAGTAGAATACTGTAGTATCTAGTAATCTGGCAACCCTACGGTTTGCGTTTATTATAATACCTTTATTATTATACTAACGTTATTATTTTTTCTTCACTTTCTTATTATTTCACAGCTCTGTTTATTGTGAAGTGTGTGTGTGTGTGTGTGTGTGTGTGTATTTGTGAGGATGTAAGCTGTAGATATTTAAAGATTTAGCCTTGTGACTGCGCTGCACTAAATATAACCAGAGCCACATTTCTGACACATATTTATACTCAACTAAAAATACTCATTCTAATCATCTGAACAGCTTGAAAATGAGAATAAATCAGGGTTCAGAGCTGCATCTCAGAGAGATAAAGCAGTTCAGTGATATTTATACGACGTTTCCTCACTCTACTCATCTCTACAGGAACAGAATCGTTGTACAGGCTCGAGTGACAGATGATATATGATGAATATTAGGTTTATTTACCTTTTCTGGCGAGCTGGAGCCTTTTAAATCTGCAGTCGGTGATAATATTAAAAGTCGCGCTGCTCCTGTCTCCAGCCGGATTCAGTCCACACCCTGTCACACAGCCCCCTTTATATCACCGCATACTAGCGCACTACACAGCACGTGAGTACCCTACGTCACCGTCATGGCCGCGAGGGGGCGTGTGGCCTTCCCATACTGTTTAGTACGCTAGTACGCAGGCTCTGGAGTAGCCATGGCGACGCGCGTGCCCGCCTGCCTGCCGTTCTCTGAGGCGCCATGCTAATGTGTTAGCCACAGTGACAGGTGCACTGATTATCAATAAATGAGTTTACACACATTGTTATTACGTATTATTACATCATATTCAGATTACTTTCTGTATCAGTCCCTGTGTAAAGATACGTCTTTATTAAAACCTGCAAAATAATTGATTTAAATGACGATACTAAGAGTTGTAGTCATATTTACGCTAAACTACATTTCCACACGAGCACCGCGGGACTGTAGACCAATCAGAAGCTGCTCTCACATCCGGGGACTATTCAGATATTAATGTACGGAATCATATTTAGTGATTCGAGTCATTTAGATCAATGCGGCAGAATGATTCGAATCTTCTGTACATTTATACCTTCTGTTTTGTTGTAAGAATATGAATTAGCTATAATAAATAATATGGGAAATCTTTGATGCACTGTGTGTTGCCACATACATTTATAATTGACACCCTGAATTTATATATTTCTCTAAAGCTGCATTGTGACATTGTCCATTTTTAAAAGCGTTATAGAAATAACATTTCTGGCACAGTTTAGTGTCCAGATGCAGCGGTAATGCGAGTGATGGCCACTAGATGGCAGATTAGAGCCAAGATTTCTGTCCTCCAGGTTCCTGAGTCCGACTGTGAAATGTTTTGTGATTATTTATATAAGCAATTTCATAATTGTCTTTAAGTATGGCTTGTCTGAATGTGAGTCGCGGAAATCTTTCACAACGTTAAGAAATGAAATCCAGAACAATATTTCTGGTATTAATGAGTAAAATAAATTAAACTTAGGAGATGGTGAGTTTCTTTTTTGTTTCTTTTTTAAAAATGGTATTGTTCTGTTTTTGGTTAATGCTGTTTTGATTTGTTAATGTGTTTTTTATAAGACATAGTAATAATATTTGTAATAAAAAGGAATCACAAAGACGTCGAGGATCGATTCATCTTGCCTGTTCGATTCACTCCGGATCGCTTGTGAATGTCTGACTCCCACAATCCTTTGCGCCCGTCAAATACTTGCCAGTCATTGTGTGTGTAGCGGCGCGCGCGGCCCTGCTGTTCCAGCTGATTTAGAGTCTCGGTGTTAAATCTTTACATTTCTGTTCGCGGTGTTTAACGCTTTAGAGTCATTATGAAAGAAACAACTAAAAGACGCGAGAAGGCGAAGGAAAGCAAGGCGGAGAAGGCGAAGGAGAGCCCGGGCCCCGAGGCTCAGGATGTGGAGATGCCGGAGGAGGAGAGCGCTGCTGCGGCTAAACCGGCTAAAGAGCAGGACTCCATCACGCTGGAAGGTTTTAATCACACTTATTAATCACACTTACTTAAACACACTATCAGAATCCGGATTAGAGAGAAAAGAACTTTATTATCCCAGCGAGTTTCATAAAATAAACAATACATTAGCTTAGCTTGGGGGTTAGCTTAGCCTAGCTAGCTTGAATGTTTATCGGAACTGTTCCTGTTAGCACTGAAAACATTCACCTAACTTTATTTATTTATTTTATTTATTTATTATCGTGTTTGTTTTTTTCTTTACTGAGTTTTTCCGGTTGTCTTGTTTCGGTAAGCAGTCTGACTGAAAGCAGGCGCCATCTTGTTGACGTCACGTCATAATAAACACCTCTCAGAGCCGGACGGTTCGATATAAACATCACGATCTCTAAGCCTGCGATACTGCATGTCACGTGGCCACAGCGATAACTGCCATCTTTAGTGCTGCATTTAAACAACTGTAACTTTGTCGTGTACTAAAATAAATCCACGCTGGACACAAACGATTAGGATTTGACTCTAGGTTTCCTGAAGTCCTGGGTTAAGTCTGGGGGTTAGATTTAGCTTGATTTGTGTAAACACATTCTCGCACGTGTTCTGTGTGTGTGTGTTATTGGCGTGTTTTTGCTCTCTGTAGATATTAAGGAGCACGTGAAGCAGATTGAGAAGGCGGTGTCGGGTAAGGAGCCACGCTTCGTCCTGAGAGCCCTGCGTGCTCTGCCCTCCACCAGCCGCCGACTCAACCCCAACGTCCTCCACAAGGCCATCTCAGGCTTCTACACGTCCAACGCTGCAGGGAAGGAGTTCCTGCTCGGCTTCCTCGAGGAGGTGAAACACACACACACACACACACTGTAAACTCCGTCATAAAACTGATACAGTGTCTTTAAATGTTTAGTAAAGTTAGTACTGTTGATTGTAAACACACCCATGTCAGTCTGTGGGGAGGGTTGGACATGGTTGTGTGGGTGTGTGTGTGTGTTAATTTGAGTCTCTGTCTCCAGCCGATGGACACAGAGGGAGATGTCCAGTTCAGGCCTCGTACTGGTAAAGCAGCAGCTGCTCCTCTCATCCCTGAAGTAGAGGCGTATCTCCAACTGCTGCTGCTCGTCTACCTCATCAACAACAAGCGCTACACTGAGGTACAAGGTTGTGTGTGTGTGGGTGTGTTGTGTATCTGCAGAATTTTCGTAATATTAACTTGACCTGTTGTGTGTTTCAGGCTCAGAAGGTATCAGATGAGCTGCTGCAGAAGATCAGCTCTCAGAACCGCAGGGCTTTGGACCTGGTGGCAGCAAAGTGTTATTATTATCACTGTAGAGTGTACGAGTTCCTCAACCAGCTGGACACAGTGCGCAGGTAACACACACACACACTCTGTGTGCAGGTAGCACTAATACACACACATTTTTCTGTGTTGGTTCCAACACTCGGTGATGTGATTATTGTATTAGCTTCCTGCACACACGCTTGAGGACAGCTACGTTACGTCACGACTCGGACGGTCAGGCCACGCTGCTCAACCTGCTGCTGAGGAACTACCTGCACTACAACCTGTACGACCAGGCCGAGAAACTCGTCTCCAAATCAGTCTTCCCTGAACTTGCTAACAACAACGAGTGGGCTCGCTACCTCTACTACACCGGTAATAACTTCCTATCTCTCTACACCACCACTAATAACTTCCCGTCTCTCTACTACACCGCTACTCACTTCCTGTCTCTCTACTACACCAGTAATCACTTCCTGTCTCTCTACTACATCGCTACTCACTTCCTGTCTCTCTACTACACCAGTAATCACTTCCTGTGTGAAGTGTTAATGCTAGTTGTGTTAATGTGTTTGTACAGAAACGACAGAGCAGTGTTAAGTGTGTGTGTGTGTTTGTGTGTCTTTGTGTGTGTTTCAGGACGGATCAAGGCCATCCAGCTGGAGTACTCGGAAGCCAGGAGAACTCTGACTAACGCACTGCGTAAAGCTCCACAGCACACCGCTGTCGGCTTCAAACAGACCGTGAGTGTCTCTTAACATCCTCTTCATCATTACCACCACCATCATCATTATCATCACCATCATCATCACCATCATCACTATCATTATTATCATCACCATCATCACTATCATTATTATCATCACCATCATCACTATCATTATTATCATCACCATCATCACTATCATTATTATCATCACCATCATCACTATCATTATTATCATCACCATCATCACTATCATCATTATCATCACCATCATCACTATCATCATCACTATCATTATCATTATCATCACCCTCATCATCACTATCATTATCATCACCATCATCACTATCATCATCACTATCATTATCATCACCATCATCACTATCATTATTATCATCACCATCATCATCACTATCGTTATCATCACTATCATCATCATCATCACTATCATTATCATCATCATCATCACTATCATTATCACTATCGTTATCATCACTATCATCATCATCACTATCATCATCACTATCATTATCATCATCATCATCACTATCATTATTATCATCACCATCATCATCACTATCGTTATCATCACTATCATCATCATCATCACTATCATTATCATCATCATCATCACTATCATTATCACTATCGTTATCATCACTATCATCATCACCATCATCACTATCATCATCACTATCATTATTATCATCATCACTATCATTATTATCATCACCATCATCACTATCATTATCACCATCATCACTATCGTTATCATCACTATCATTATCACCATCATCATCATCACTATCATTATCATCACCATCATCATCACTATCATTATCATCACCATCATCACTATCATTATTATCATCACCATCATCATCACTATCATTATTATCATCACCATCATCATCACTATCATTATCATCACCATCATCATCACTATCATTATCATCACCATCATCACTATCATTATCATCACCATCATCACTATCATCATCATCATCACTATCGTTATCATCACTATCATCATCACCATCATCACTATCATCATCACTATCATTATTATCACCATCATCACTATCATTATCACCATCATTATCATCACCATCATCACTATCACCATCATCACTATCATCATCATCACTATCATTATCATCACTATCATCATCATCACCATCATCATCACTATCGTTATCATCACTATCATTATCACCATCATCACTATCATTATCACCATCATCACTATCATTATCATCACCATCATCACTATCATCATCATCATCACTATCGTTATCATCACTATCATCACCATCATCACTATCATCATCACTATCATTATTATCACCATCATCACTATCATTATTATCACCATCATTATCATCAAATCATCACTATCATCATCATCATCACTATCATTATCATCACTATCATTATCATCACCATCATCACTATCGTTATCATCACTATCATTATCATCACCATCATCACTATCATTATCACCATCATCACTATCATTATCATCACTATCATCATCATCATCACTATCGTTATCATCACTATCATCATCACCATCATCACTATCGTTATCATCACTATCATCATCACCATCATCACTATCATCATCATCATCACTATCGTTATCATCACTATCATCACCATCATCACTATCATCATCACTATCATTATTATCACCATCATCACTATCATTATTATCACCATCATTATCATCAAATCATCACTATCATCATCATCATCACTATCATTATCATCACTATCATTATCATCACCATCATCACTATCGTTATCATCACTATCATTATCATCACCATCATCACTATCATTATCACCATCATCACTATCATTATCATCACTATCATCATCATCATCACTATCGTTATCATCACTATCATCATCACCATCATCACTATCGTTATCATCACTATCATCATCACCATCATCACTATCATTATTATCACCATCATTATCATCACCATCATCACTATCATCATCATCATCACTATCATTATCATCACTATCATTATCATCACCATCATCATCACTATCGTTATCATCACTATCATTATCACCATCATCATCACTATCGTTATCATCACCATCATCATCACTATCGTTATCATTATCACCATCATCATTATCATCACTATCATTATCACCATCGTTATCATCACTGTCATTATCATCACTATCATCATCACTATCATCATCACTATCACCATCATCACTATCATTATCATCATCATCATCATCACTATCATTATCCTCACCATCATCATCACTATCATTATCACTATCATCACCATCATTATCACCATCACCATCATCATCACTATCATCATCACTATCGTTATCATCACTATCATCATCACCATCATCATCACTATCGTTATCATCACTATCATCATCACCATCATCATCACTATCGTTATCATCACTATCACCATCATCATCACTATCGTTATCATCACTATCATTATCACCATCATCATCACTATCATTATCATCACTATCACCATCATCATCACTATCATTATCATCATCATCACTATCATTATCATCACTATCATCACCATCATCACTATCATTATCATCACTATCATTATCATCACTATCATCACCATCATCACTATCATTATCATCACTATCACCATCATTATCACCATCATCATCACTATCATTATCATCATCACCATCATCATCACTATCGTTATCATCACTATCATTATCACCATCATCACTATCATTATTATCACCATCATCATCGCTATCGTTATCATCACTATCATTATCATTATCATCATCATCACTATCATTATCACCATCATCATCACTATCATTATCATCATCATTATCACCATCATCACTATCATTATTATCATCACCATCATCACTATCGTTATCATCATCACCATCATCATCACTATCGTTATCATCACTATCATTATCACCATCATCACTATCATTATTATCACCATCATCGCTATCGTTATCATCACTATCATCACTATCATTATCATCATCATCATCATCACTATCATTATTATCATCGCCATCATCACTCATCATCATCACTATCATTATTATCATCGCCATCATCACCATCACCATCATCATCACTATCATTATCATCACTATCATCACCATCACCATCATCATCATCACTATCATTATTATCCTCACCATTATCACTATCGTTATCATCACTATCATTATCATCGCCATCATTATCATCACCATCATTATCATCATCATCATCATCATTATCATCACCACTATCACTATCATCATCACTATCATTATTATCCTCACCATTATCACTATCGTTATCATCACTATCATTATCATCACCACTATCATTATCATCACTATCATTATTATCATCATCATCATCACTATCATTATCATCACCATCATCATCACTATCATTATCATCACCATCATCATCACTATCATTATCACTATCATTATCATCATCATCACTATCATTATCATCATCATTATCATCACCAACATTATCACCATCATCACCATCATTATCATTATCACCACCATCATTATCATCACCATCATTATCATCATCACTATCATTATCATCACTATCATCACCACTATCATCATCACTATCATTATCATCATCATCACTATCATCATCACTATCATTATCATCATCATCATTATTATCATCGCCACCATCATCATCACTATCATTATCATCACCACCATCATCACTATCATCATCACTATCATCATCACCATCATTATCATCATCATCATCATTATCATCACCATCATTATCATCATCATTATCACCATCATTATCATCACCATCATTATCACCATCATTATCATCACCATCATTATCACCATCATTATCATCACCATCATTATCATCATCATTATCACTATCATTATCATCACCACCACCATCACCATCATCATCACCATCATTATCATCGCCACCATCATCACTATCATTATCATCACCATCATCACTATCATCATCACCACCATCATTATCACCATCATCACCATCATTATCATCACCATCATTATTATCATCGCCACCATCATCATCACTATCATTATCATCACCATCACTATCATTATCATCACCATCATCATCACCATCATTATCATCGCCACCATCATCATCACTATCATTATCACCATCATCACTATCATCATCACCACCATCATTATCATCATCATTATCACCATCATCATCACCATCATTATCATCACCATCATTATTATCATCGCCACCATCATCATCACTATCATTATCATCACCATCATCATCACTATCATTATCATCACCATCATCATCATCACTATCATTATCATCACCATCACTATCATTATCATCACCATCATCACTATCATTATCATCACCATCATCACTATCATTATCATCACCATCATCACTATCATTATCATCACCATCATCACTATCATTATCATCACCATCATCACTATCATTATCATCACCATCATCACTATCATTATCATCACCATCATCATCACTATCATTATCATCACCACCATCATCATTATCATCATCATCAACATCATTATCATCATCACCACCACCATCATCATCACCATCATTATCATCATTATCACCATCATTATCATCATCATTATCATCACCATCATTATCATCACCATCATTATCACCATCATTATCACCATCATTATCACCACCATCATTATCATCATCATCATCATCATCATCATCATTATCACCATCATTATCATCATCATCATCATCATTATCACCATCATCACCATCATTATCATTATCACCACCATCATTATCATCATCATTATCATCATCATCATTATCATCATCATCACTATCATTATCACCACCACCATCATTATCACCATCATTATCACCATCACCACCACCATCATCACCATCATTATCATCACCATCATTATCACCATCATCATCATCATCACCACCACCATCATTATCATCATTATCATTATCATCATTATCATCATCATCATTACCATCATCATCACCATCATCACCATCATCATCACCATCATCATCACCATCATTATCACCATCATCATCATCATCACCACCACCATCATTATCATCACCACCATCATCACCATCGTCATCACTATAGTAGAGACTCACCAATACACCACTACACACTCTAACCAAAACTATCTGCCCCCTGTCCATCACACCCATTAGTGCTTTTTTTTCCTCCACAAACTCTTCCTTCACACAGTAGTACAGAAGGGGTGTGTGTGTGTGTGTGTGTGTGTGTGTGTGAGAGAGTGTGTGGAGCTTCACTGATTCTCTGGACCTCAGTGTCCAGTCCCTGCTCCATCATGACCATGTCCCTGTGCACAGAGCTGCTCCATGGTGTGGAGGTGAAGGTTGGAGTGAAGAACTGGAGTGTCCTGCACAGAGCCCTGACTCTGACTCAACCCCACTGACCACTGACTGACCCCCAGACCTTCTCACCAACACCAGAGTCTGATCTCACTAATGCTCTTGTAGCTGAATGATCACTAATCCCCACATACACACTTCAACATCTAGTGGAGAACCTTCCAGAAGAGTGGAGCTGATTAGAACAGTGAAGAGAGGAGAATAAATCTGGAATCTTGATGTTCTACACACACACACACACACACACACACACGGGTTTGATGGTCAGGGGCACTTAGACTGTATTCTGTATTTATTTGTCTCTCTCTCTGTCTCTCTCTCTCAGGTCCATAAGTTGTTGATAGTGGTGGAGTTGTTGCTTGGAGAGATTCCTGACAGACTGCAGTTCCGCCAACCTTCTCTCAAACGCTCCCTCATGCCCTACTTCCTCCTCACTCAGGGTAACTCTTTCTTTCTTTCTTTCTTTCTTTCTTTCTTTCTTTCTTTCTTTCTTTCTCACTCTCTCTTACTCACTCTCACTCTTTCTCTCTCTGTTGTTTTCAGTTCTTACATAATTCTATACATATTACATAATGAAGTGCAGATTTTGTAATGTAAAAGTGTGTGTGTCTTACAGCGGTGAGGACCGGGAACCTGGCAAAGTTTAATCAGGTTCTGGATCAGTTTGGAGAGAAGTTTCAGACTGATGGAACATACACACTCATCATCCGCCTGAGACACAATGTGATTAAGACAGGTGGGTGAGTGTGTGAGACAGAGAGAGAGGTGTGTGTGTGTGTGAGAGAGAGAGCGAGATTGTGTGTGTGAGAGAGTGAGTGTAAGTGTGTGTGCGTGAGACTGACAGACAGAGAGCACACAGACTTGTGCTTTAACCTTTATTATCTGTGTGTGTGATCATCACACCTCTAAAGTGTAACTTCTAACAGACTTTATCATCACTTTAATATAAAGAAGGATGTAGAGATACAGCACAGAGATGGAGCAGCAGCTAGAAATAACACACACTGGAAAAAACAGTAACGGTTTAAAAACAGCTCTCCAGAGAAAATACAGATAATAAAAAACATGATAATTAGAGTGAGGACTGAAATAATGTGGTGTGTGTGTGTGTGTGTGTGTGTGTGCAGGCGTGAGGATGATCAGCTTGTCGTATTCGCGGATCTCTCTGGCTGACATCGCTCAGAAACTGCAGCTGGACAGTCCTGAGGATGCAGAGTTCATTGTGGCAAAGGTCTTACACACACACCAAGCATGAAGAGCATGTGAGTAATGCCCATCTTGGATAAAGGTGTTATATTTGAGTGAGTGTGTGTGTGTGCAGGCGATCCGTGACGGTGTGATCGAGGCGAGTATAAACCATGAGAAGGGTTACGTCCAGTCCAAGGAGACGATGGACATTTACGGCACCCGGGAGCCTCAGCTCGCCTTCCACCAGCGAATCTCCTTCTGTCTGGACATCCACAACATGTCTGTTAAGGTAGGAGAGTGACCGTGTGACCCAGGTGTAGATTAGAGCACTGTCCACTCCACTCCACTCAGGGTGTGTTTACTTTCTCCCAGGCCATGAGATTCCCACCCAAGGCCTACAACAAGGACCTGGAGTCTGCAGAGGTACGGGGATGACATCACACCTTCTGTACATGAGCGGTTACTATGGAAACCAGCACACTGATATAAACCTGTGTGTGTGTGTGTTCACAGGAACGCAGGGAGCGGGAGCAGCAGGATCTGGAGTTTGCTAAAGAAATGGCTGAGGATGATGATGACAGTTTCCCATAAATCAAACTGAAACCTGATTTCTTCTTCTCCTTCACCATCTTCTCCTCCTTCTTCTTCTCCTTCACCATCTTCTCCTCCTTCTTCTTCTCCTTCACCATCTTCTCCTCCTTCTTCTTCTCCTTCACCATCTTCTCCTCCTTCTTCTTCTCCTTCACCATCTTCTCCTCCTTCTTCTTCTCCTTCACCTTCTTCTCCTCCTTCTTCTTCTCCTTCACCTTTTTCTCCCCCCCCCATTCTTCTCCTTCTCCTCCTCGTCCTTCTTTTGTTTTGTTTTCTATTTTAAAAATCCACATTTCCACTCTGTTTGTTGTGTATGAAGCGTTTGGTCTGTAGCGTACTGCTTTTCTGTCTGGATTTAATAAAAAATTCTGATGTCCACAATATTTAGGATGATTAAATCGGACATTTGTTCAGCACGAACTCTGAACAGAATGCAGTGTTCACTGCTGGGAAACTAAATCAGATATTTATTAGAGATTATGTAGATGAACTGGTAATTCCTGCTGGAAGACCTTACATCTTTAATCCAATGTCCTGAGCGAAGCCCTGCATGATGACGGTCAGTGAAACATCCTGGTCATTCACTTCATCATGAAATAATCAGATCTTTATTAATGAATGATTGGTATAATGAGTTATTCTGGTCAAACTTCAAGACTTGATTTGTTCAGGATTATTTCATGATGAAAAAAAAAAGTCTTCTACACTATCGTTATGAAATCTCCGACCTGGTCAGTCGACAGTTAACGAAGATCTTAACTATAGAACTGTAGAGTTCATTACTCATCTCTACTTCCACTTCTAATATTTACTCTGAACTTGTGAAGAGTTATTAATAAAGTACAGGATGTAAATATTCATCATATCCTGACCTCATGGGGTAAAAGTCCAGTCCTTTTATGGTCAAGATGAGGCTGATGAAGTTCATCATTCATTCTGTGTAATCTCTAATAAATCCCTGTCTGTGGGTTCGTCACGAGGGAAAGTGAGACGTTTCAACTCCCTGACAGTCTGAACAGTGTAACCAAGTAAAGCTTCATCATGAGGATGATGAGGCAGGATGATGATGATGAAGCGACACAGACATGATCATTCAGTGCAGAAATAAAGTTGCTTTTTTTTAATGAAAAGCGTCTTGCTGTCTTTCTGTTAAAGTATGACGGTCACGTGAGCATCGCTTGAATCACTGGATTATTATTTAGAGCTTTAAAGAAGTGACCTCTTGATCACATGACCGCTGGAACTAGAAACAATGGAGTTTATTATTAGTTTATGCTGACAGTGTGAGAAAGTTAATAGATTAGTGAGTGATGTTATAGAGTGGACAGTGAGGTTACTGTAATCTACTACACCTCCTAATACAACTTTAATAACTAGTAATGTCAATAACAATAACTTAATCGTAATAATAGAAGTTTAATAACTTTATTAGTTAGCTAATGTACACTGAACAACAGGAGTGTATTAGTGAGAGTTCGCCTCAGGTTGATGATGTAATAAAGGTTAGAGTAAACTATAAGGAATATTGGGTAACACTTCAGCATTGAATTACAGAGAACCGTAAACCCCGGAGGTGTTATGATGTCATAATGAGTAATAAACAAAAAGGAGTAGAAAATTCATAAGCTATAGAGAGCAAATATAAAATACTGTACAGATATTAAGTGTAATTATAAGGTTATTAACAACAGTAATTGGTGAATAAGTTGTATTAATATAAAATGATCTGCAGCACTTTAACGTCGCGTCACAGTTCAACATGAACACGGCTGCAGCGAGCCTCAGAGTCTACAACAACTGAAAACGAGTTTTTCTAGTTACTTTTTTAAAAAACATTATTATTATAAAAAAAAATATTAAAATGTCATTTTATTTAATGTGTATGTAGCGTATAGTAAGTTTTAGAAAGTTGTTGTTTATAGTGTAGAAGATGATAGTAATGTTACGTTATTAGTACAGTGTAGAAATATAAGGTTATGGTTAGATTGGTGAGTTGTAATAATCTAAAATGATTAGTAATGATATAGTACTGTAGCTGTACTCATGTAAGGTTATTAGCAGTAGTAAATGCAGAAGAGTAATTGTTATATAATGTTATTAGTAAGTGTTGGTTAGTTAATAGATTAACTGAGTTGCTCATAGGAGATGAGGACTGAGATGATTATTGACTACATGAGGAATCAGGTGAGGAACTAAAGCCCCCTGATGGTCAGCATGAACACACACACACACACACACACACAGCTGCTGTACTGGGAGTGTTGTGGTCTGTTCATTATCTGAGAGACATATTGATGTTTATTATTATCTGTAAAAGTTCCTGTTAGCTTCTTCAGACTGATAACTCAGACTGTGATGCTACTGTTCATCTCACCAGATACAAGTGCTGACACAGCTGGTCTTATAGGAACTGTATCTGTTCCCCATCTACTCCATCAGGATATACGCGATATTGCCAAAAGTATTGGGACGTCTACCTTTCCCTGCACATGAATGTAATATGGAGTTGTCCCGCCCTTTGCAGCTATAACTCTTCTGGGAAGGCTTTCCACAAGGTTTAGGAGTGTGTTTATGGGAATTTTTGACCAATCCTCTAGAAGTGCATTTGTGAGGTCAGGCACTGATGTTGGATGAGAAGGTCTGGCTCACAGTCTCCACTCTAATTCATCCCAAAGGTGTTCTATGGGGTTGAGGTCAGGACTCTGTGCAGGACAGTCAAGTTCCAAACTCACTCATCCATGTCTTTATGGACCTTGCTTTGGTCACTGGTGTGCAGTCATGTTGGAACAGGAAGGGGTCATCCCCAAACTGTTCCCACAAAGAGCATGAAATTGTCCAAAATGTCTTGGTATGAAGCTGAAGCATTAAGAGTTCCTTTCACTGGAACTAAGGGGCGGAGCCCAACCCCTGAAAAACAACACCTGAACTCAATGATGTGGAGGGGTGTCCCAATACTTTTGCCAATATAGTGTAGATATTTTACCTCAAAGCGATGACATCACAGGCCATTACCTCATAGTGTACACTCTACCTGTAGAACAGATTAGCCATTTCTCTCCACATTATCAATTTGGTACAACTATAATACCAACCACTAAAGACCAACTTCTTACTAGACCCCTAAATGCAGATGATTTAGATGAAGTAACAAACAGCATAGGCACTATTTTCACCAGCACACTAAACACTGTTGCCCGCATCCGACTAAAAAAGGTCAGAGTTAAAACACCTGCACCACGGTATAATAGTCATATTCACGCCCTCATGAGAGCAACCCGTAACCTCGAGCCAAAGTGGAGAACAACTAAATATGAAGTTTTTAGAATTGCATATAAAGACAGTTTGTCCAACTATAGACAGGCTCTAAAAGCTGCTAGGGCTGAGCATCTGAGCAAACTGATAGAAATAAACCAGAACAATCCCAGATTCTTATTCAGTACTGTGGCTAGACTAACAAAACATCAGATTCCTGAAGAGAGTATTTCAGCACAGTTTAGTAGTGAGGACTTGATAATATCAGGAACAAAATAATGGATGTTCAACCTCTGACAGTATCCCATGATCCAGTCCAGCCTAAAGCTCGACATCTAGAGCTACAATGCTTTACCAGTATAGGGCAGGAAGAGCTGTATAAACTTATCACCACGGCTAAATCACCAAGGTGTTTGTTAGATCCACCAACTAGAATACTAAAAGAAGTGATACATGCAGCTGGAGAACCGTTTCTAAACATTATTAACTCCTCACTATAGTTAGGTCATGTCCCTAAACCTCTCAAGTTAGCAGTTATTAAGCCTCTTCTTAAGAAACCGAAACTAGACCCTAATGAAATAACAAATTAGAGACCGATTTCAAACCTTCCGTTTATATCTAAAATATTAGAAAAGGTGTCAGCTCAATTCCTTCCTACAGGAAAACAATATCCATGAAGAATTTCAGTCAGGTTTCAGGCCCCATCATAGTACAGAAACTGCACTAGTTAAAATCACTAATGACTTGTTTTTAGCTTCGGACCAAGGCTGCATCTCCATTTTAGTCCTGCTTGATCTTTGTGCTGCATTCCACACTATAGATCATAATATTCTCATAGATCACTTACAAAATCACAGGTATGCAGAGACAGGCATTAAAATGGTTTAGATCCTACCTGTCTGATCCATACCACTCTGTAGATTTAAATGGAGAACTGTCCAGTGTAGTACCAGTGAAATACGGGGTCCCACAAGGGTCAGTTTTAGGACCTCTGCTTTTCTCAGTATACATACTTCCATTGGGTAACTTCATTACCAGAAACAGAACGTTCCATTACAACAGCATGGGATTAGTTTCCATTGTTATGCTGACAATACCCAGTTATATATCTCATCAAAACCAGATGAAATATCTAATTTGTCTAGATTAACTGAGTGTGTTAAAGATATTAGAGATTGGATCACCAATAATTTTCTATTACTAAATTATACTATATACTTATATATATTACTTATTGGTCCAAAAACCAGTACACAGAAGCTCTCACAATTCAGCTTGCATCTAGAAGGATGCACTGTTACTACTAGCTCTACAGTGAAAGACCTGGGTGTAATATTAGACAGCAACTTATCCTTTAAAAATCATATTTCCAATATCACAAAAACAGTAATGTAATGCATTACTAGGTGTTTGTCCTGCATCTTCAATAAACAAGCTACAGTTAGTCCAGAATTGTGCTGCTTTGAGATAATGTCCATTGTTAAAAGCGCTATACAAATAAAATGTTTAAATTGAATTCTACTTTTTAATTTTTTTTGTGTTTAACCTCACGTTACACAGATCTGTTATAATCTCGTTATTTCCTCCTTATTCTCTGATTATTTCATCTAACATCAAAAACGCTGAGTATCTGCAATAAAATGTGAGTGAGATCTGGCTTCCAGACAGAAGTTCTTGCTGTGTGAGGAGA